>NC_048298.1:251295730-251300990 GCF_013100865.1 Trachemys scripta elegans | reverse complement strand
TGGGCTAGCTTGATTATCACTTCAAAAGTTTTTTTTCTCTTAATTAATTGGCCTCTCAGAGTTGGTAAGACAACCCCCACCTGTTTATGCTCTCTGTATGTGTGTATATATATATCTCCTCAATATATGTTCCATTCTATATGCATCCGAAGAAGTGGGCTGTAGTCCACGAAAGCTTATGCTCTAATAAATTTGTTAGTCTCTAAGGTGCCACAAGTACTCCTGTTCTTCTTTTTATTGTTTATATAGAGTCTAGTACAATATTGTTTGGGCCTGTAGGCGTTACTGTGGTGCATGGTGTAACTCCATGTTACCCACAGTCTGTGTAATCAAAACTCTCAGCTAAATGTGTGTCATTTCCCCACCATGCACTGCTCCTCTAAATGTCCAAAACCTTGGTTTAGCAGAGAACTTCAGATGTCTCCAGAACCCCTCAGCTAAACCTGTTTTCCAGATGTAAACAGTGCTACTATTTTCTGCAACCTTGTAAGAAAACCTTGTAAGAAAACGATCTTAAAAGGGCTAGACAACGTGGTAATAAGAGTCCCAACATTCAATAATCACTGGTGGTCTCAACCTCATTAACCCCAGTGGAGCTGCACTAGTGCAAGAGCAATGGTGAAAGATTGCATAAATGGGTCTCTACATGAGAAAATAATAGATTGTTGAACATAGATTATAAATCTAAAGGGACCATTGTGATCAGCTCGTCTGACCTCCTGAATAACACAGGTGATTGGACTTGCCTGAAATAATTCATCTTTGAAATAGATGAATGAATGAAATGAATTGGTCTAGCTTCAACATCCAGCTGTTGGACCTTGTTATACTATTGTCTGCTAGATTGAGGAGCCCTCTATCAAATTTATGTTTCCTGTGTAGGTATTTATAAACTGTAATCAAGTCATCCCCTTAGCTTTCTCTTTGTTAAGCTGAATAGCTTGAGCTTCTTGAGTCTTTCCATATAAGGCATGTTTTCCTTAATCCTTTAATCATTTCCCTGGCTCTTCTGTGAACCTGTTCCCATTTATCAACATCCTTCTTGAATTGTGGACATCAAAATTGGAGTGGTCACACCAATGCCAAATACAGAGGTAATATAACTTCCCTACACCTACTTAAGATTCCCCTGTTTATCGTTTACCAAGCGATCTAGATCACTCTATATCAATGATCTCTACTCTTCAGTATTTATCACTCACCCAATCTTTGTGTCATCTGCAAACTTTATCAGTAATGATTTTATGTTTTCCTCCAGGTCATTAATAAAACTGTTAAATAATGTTGGCCCAAAAACCAGTTTCTGTGGGACACCTGCTCCATGATGATTTCCCATTTAGAATTACGTTTTCAGACTTGTCAGCCAGTTTTTAATCCATTTAATGTTTATTTTGTATCATTCTGTTTTTTTTTAATCAAAATGTTTTGTGTACCAAATCAAATGCCTTATAGGTGTCTAAATTTATTACAAAATACTATTACCTTTATCAACCAAACCTCATCAAAAGAAGATCTCAAGTTAGTTTGTAAGGATCTATTTTCAATAACCCTATGTTGATTGGCATAAATTATACACCTGTACCCCGATATAACGCTGACCTCGGGAGCCAAAAATCTTACCGCATTATAGGTGAAACCGCGTTGTATCGAACTTGCTTTGATCTGCCAGAGTGCACAGCCCCGTCCCCCCGGAGCACTGCTTTACCATGTTATATACAAATTCGTGTTATATCGGATCGTGTTATATCGGGGTAGAGGTGTATTACCCTCCTTTAATTCTTTATTAATTAAGGCCCATATCGGCCATTCCATTATATTAATGTCAGGCCAACAGACTTATAATTATCTGAGTCACCCTAAATTAACCTTTTTAAATATTAGCACAACATTAGCTTTCTTCCAGTCTTTTGGAATTCTTGGAAAGTACAGGAGTTATTGAAAATCAATATTAATAATCCACCAAGTTCCTTGGACAGCTCTTTTAAAATTCTCGGATGCAAGTTATCTGGATCTGCTGACTTAAAAATGTCCAATTTTAGCAGCTGCTGTTTAACATCTTCTTGAGTTGTGATTGGGATAGAAAGTATTTCATGATATGATGACATCATCTGTTTTTTTCCCAAATATACAGCAGAAATATTTATTAAACACTTCTGCCTTTTCTGCATTATTATTGACAGTTTTCCACATTCCATCATTTGTGTTTTTATATACCCAGAATCCAGCAAGCTATGATTGTGTCCGACACTAATTTGATGGATTGTCCTCAGAGAAAAAGAAGCAAGGGAAGTGCAAATAGGAACATGGTGGAGTCCCATTTCCTCCTCCTTTATGGAAAAGGTATCAAAGGGTCACACAACAGGATGATAGAAACAGTGGCATCCTTACGTACGTTATAACATTAAAAGGCAGTTATTACAGCAGTCTATGGACTCAACTTCACTTACCGTACTTTACAACAGGACATTTGCTATGCTAAAGGCAAAAGATTACTAGTGTAATGTTTGTCCAGTGGTCTCCCACTATTAGATAAATATGCATGCAAAGCTTTCATTTTGTTTGATGGATGCTTATGCACTGGTGTCAAAGTTCCTCGCTGTATCATTATGCAGTATATGCATTGTGATTAACTGACAGAATAATCTTGTTCCATGTTTCAGCTAGTCAGAAACTAACCTGTACATAAAATTATAGTTGTTTGTAACGGGTGATATATATCCTAATTTTAACAGTACGGAAGGTTTTGATAAGATAAAATATTTTTGTAATATATTTATTATGAGAAGGGTCATTGATCCAGTAATCTGTTAACTATATTAAATTTAACATGCAACACTTTGGTTGGAAGATTTGAAAATTATTACCTTATTAGTACCAGCAGAGGCAGTTATAGAACATGCAAAGTCATGAATATTTGCGTCCTTATTCCTCAGTTTGAAAAATATACTTGTGATGCAGTTTACTTCCTAAATTAATTTTAGATAAGTAACATATTTTAAATTCATGATTCTGATGATACAAGCTAAAACTGCCTCTCAGTAGTATATTTTCCTGACATATGTATATGACATTATACAAAGTAAAGATTTAAAAGGTATAATCCAAAACCCTTTTCAAAATGTTTTACCTATATTACTCCTTGAACCTGGAAAATTAAAAAGATAGATCTTAAAAGTATCCAGAACAAACATCTGCATTTGGTAGAACCATCATTTACTGACTGCATATATTTCAAATTATGCCAGTGTAGCTGGGATGTGAGAATAACTTGATATGAAAATGCATGTCTTTCCTTTAAGGAAAGTCATAAAAATCATTGCTATATAATATGTAATGTTTTTGAGGTTATGTGAGTGCTTGAATAATGTTTATATGGTGACAGCTGTGCATTTCAAGTTGAATATAGAAATACCTGTGTACTGGAAAGAAGTAGTTAAAAATCAAAAGAACTATAAATGTTCATCTGTGTTGTTCTCCATTTTTATTTGTTGAATTAACCCAGTGCAATATTCTAATGAATTATGGATTGGTGTTCCATCTGCTCATTGATTTTTCTATAAAAACTGAAAAAAGTTGCTGTTTTGGGTGTGGGAGAAAAAACAAAATATATATAGAAGAATATGATTTAGTACATCTTCCCATTAATTTTTGCTATGGTTACTAAGCCTCTCCATGCCCATTTTTTCAACACCATCCCCATTATGGTACTCTAGAGGTGTAAATGGATTCTGGGGAACAACCCCGAGATGAATGGGTTCCTTTCTGGCATACAGCTGCCTGGTTGTCCCTATGTTGAGTTCCTTCCCAGTATTCCCCTGTTTAGGAATCCTGAGCGTGGGAGAGGTGAAGTGCTGCACTGAGGCTATTCTCAGCTGATTGATAGGCCTACAGGTAGCCAGAGTGTAAATCGGAGTAGCTCTTAGGCTGCTCTAACTTTTGCTGAGGTCATTTAGGGCCCTGGCAGGATTGAGACTTTGAGAGGCACAAAGGTCGCTTAAAGATTCCTTTTCTCCCCCTCCCTCTTCCTCACCCTTTCTGTATTGAGTGCAGGAATGGAGAAATAGAAAATTAGTGTTTGTGTGTTGTAAGTGACTCTGATACTTAAGTTTTGTGCTTTGGTACAGTCACAGAAAAAATTTGAGCCTCTCAGCTTTTACATGCTTTTTTTTTTTTTGTTCTCACTCCTCTCAGAATAAGTTGTATAATTTTATTAACTGATGTGTTCTGGGGAAAGTTTTTTTGATGAAATCAAGCAAACATTCCTAAATGCTATGTAAAGGGTATGAGATAGACCATAAGTCATGGCCTCAAGCAGTGGTCACCAACCGGTCGATCGCGATAGACTGGTCAATTCTGGAGATTCTCCCAGTCAATCGCGATCTCTGGTGGCTCAGCGAGGCTGTCGCTAAAGCCAGGCTCCCTGCCTGCCCCGGCCCCACTCCGCTCCCGGAAGCGGCCAGCATGCCCTCGCAGCCCCAGGGGAGTGGGGGAGGGGTCTCCGTGCGCTGCTCCTGCCTGCAAGCACCACCCCCGCAGTTCCAATTGGCCAGTGGGAGCTGCAGGGGCGGTGCCTGCAGAGAGGGGCAGTGCATGGAGCCACGTGCCTCCCCCCACTGAGGGCATGTTGGCCTCTTCCAGGAGTGGCGTGGGGCCGGGGCAGGCAGGGAGCCTGCCTTAGCCCCGCTGCGTGCCAACCGGGAACTGCCCGAAGTAAATGCTGCCCGGCGAGAACCCACACCTCAGCCCCTCTTGTGGAGTCAGCACCCCATACCCAGGGGCAGCTCTAGGCACCAGTTAAACAAGCAGGTGCTTGGAATGGCAAAATATATGGGGTGGCATAATGCTGGGGCCCCAGCTTAAACCTGAGGCAGCGTCCTGGGCAGGATCCTGACCACCCCGGGGGGCAGTAAACAGCTTGTTGGTCTGCCGCCAGGGTGTGGCAGGGCAGGGAGCCTGCTAAGTGGGGAGCGTGTCCCTGCTGCTCTCCCACGGCCAGTGCCGCACCCTAGGCAGGAGCCAGTAGCACATTCCTGCCCCGGCTGCAGAGGATGGGCCGCTCCTCCTCAGGTTGTCCCCGCCGCTGCAAGCCGAGGAGGAGCGTCCCGTCCTCTGCAGCCAGGGTAGGGCCACACTACCGGCTCCTGCCTGGGGGGTAGGAGGTGGCCGCTGACCGTGGGAGAGCGGCGGGAACAAGCCGAGGAGGAGTGGCCCGTCCTCTGCAGCTGGGGCAGGGACGTGCTACCAGCTCCTGCCCAGCTTG